>NC_085137.1:152214710-152251710 GCF_035046485.1 Aedes albopictus | reverse complement strand
GAATACACTCACAGCGATCACCTGGCGGTTCGCTACAGTTTCGACTACAACAATAGCAGGCAGCGGGTAGAAGAAGAGGCGGTTAGGCCAAGTCCAAGCCCTCGCAGGTGGAAGACATCATACTTCGACGAAGCCGTATTTAGGGAGGTGCTCCGCCGAGAGCGAAACCTAAGGTGAAACCTATTTGGTTTAGACGGTGACTTGTACGGTGACGAGCTGGTAGCGGTGCTCTCGTGTGCGTGCGATGCGACCATACCTAGGCGAGTCCACCCTAGAAATGGGAAGACCTGCACCGCGTTTACCTACGGGCTAGGCGGCGTATGCAGCGAGCACGATCAGAGGAAGAGCGAAACGAACGGCGGGTGGTGTTCGCCGCTGCAAAAGCCGCGCTGAAGACCGAGATTAGGGCAAGCAAAAAAGCAGGCTTTGAGGGTCTCTGTAAGAGTGCCTATATGAATCCGTGGGGTGATGCCTACAGGATCGTGATAGATGGCCAAGACGAGAGGTGTAATGGCTCCTACAGAGCAGTCTCCAGAGATTTTGGAGGGGATCATCGAAGGGTTTTTTCCGCGTCCTGATCCTAGTCCTTGGCCTTTCGTGGGACAGCTGGGGACTGGGGCTAGCGATGAGGAGAGGGTCATCAATGTGTAACTTGCGGGGACAGCAAAGTCCCTTAACGTAGTTAAGGCCACAGGTCCCAAGATGTTCAGGTCTGCTATGCAGAAATGCCTGGACCAGAGAGTTTTCCCAGAAGTATTTAAGAGGCAGAGCCTAGTTCTATTGCCAAAGGCGGGGGAACCACCCGGAGACCCGTCGGTATTTAGACCAATATGCTTGATCGACATGGCGGGGAAGGTGCTCAAAAAAATCATCCTCAACAAAATGTTGAGGCACACCGAGGGTGTAAATGGTCTCTCGATTAGCCAGCACGGCTTCAGGAGAGGGGTGTGGTCGACCGTAGGCGCTATCCCGTCGGTTACAAAAACCGCCGGGAAAGCCTTCGAACGAAAGAGAAGGGGGATTCGCTACTGTGCAGTAGTGACTCTAGATGTAAGGAACGCGTTTAATAGCGCCAGTTGGTCAGCTATTGCAGATGCGCTCTTGTGTCTGGGGATACCCGGGTACCTGTACAATATTCTCGGAAGTTAACTTCAGACTCGAGTACTAGTTTGCGACATAGAAGTGGGTCGGAAGTGCTTTCACATAACCTCAGGAGTCCCGCAAGGTTGCATGCTGGGTCCGGTGTTATGGAATGTTCGACGAGGTGTTGAGGTTAGAGTACCCAGCGGGAGTGGAGGTTGTCGGATTTGCCGACGACATTACGTTCGAAGTCTACGGTGAAACGATCGAGGAGGTGAAGTTGACTACCGACCACTCGATCAAGGTTGTGGAGGCATTTTTTCCTTTGTTGGGGACATGATACCACTGCGACCATTTATTTGATCTATTGTGGTGTGATCCTCTTTGTTTTTGCCGTACTGGAAGTGTTGGTCCCTATTTAGAAGGGATTATCCTCCCAGTAGTTGGCGTGTGTCCCAATCAGGTACTATATTTCTAATGAAATTCAGCACCCTTTTGGGATTGCAGACCCATATTTACCACGGAGCCAACAGGCCCTTATCAAGGTATTGGCAGCGCTTACGATAAAGCGCAGCACATTCGCACAGTAAATGCTCAGAGCTTTCGCTATCTAATTTGCAAAACCGGCACTTATCATCTTGCACTCTCCCAATTGTTTTGAGGTGAGATTTACAAGGACAGTGACCTGTAATTAACCCAGTAAAAGTACTTAAATCATGTTTATTCAGGTTTATTAACCTTAATGTTCTATTAGCATCCGGCATGAATCATTTCGATTGACGACAATCCGGTGTACCAGCCCAGGTAAGTTTCACTTTTTCCCTTTCTAAGTTCTTTAATTCCATAGATGCGGTCCAGAAAACTGGAGCTGGCTCATCACAAGACTAAGGTGACCGTTGTTAACAACCGGAAGTCGGAGCAGCAGGCGGAGGTCAGTGTAGGTGAGTGCACTATCCTGTCAAAGCGCTTCGTCAAACACTTGGGCGTGATGATAGTGTTGCTACGTCCATACTTAGGTATGGCGGCCCGGCGTGGGGCACCGCGCTAAGTACTGAATGCTACCAACGCAAGCTGGAAAGTACTTACAGGCTTATGTGCCTGAGGGTTGTGAGCGCGTACCGTACCGTGTCACACGACGCTCTCTGCGTCATTACTGGATCAGGCACCGGCATCCTTATCAGTGAAGACATGGAGTGTTTCGAAATGCGCGGCACAAGACGCATACGTAGGACTGCCAGAATGGCCTCTATGGTCAAATGGCAGCGCGCGTGGGACAGTTCCACCAAAGGAAGGTGGACCTATAGGTTGATACCGAGGTAGATAGTTGGATTTATAGGCACTATGGGAAAGTAACAATCCACCTGACACAGGTCCTTTCAATGCATAACCGCATGCTTGCCACATGCGGAGAGGACACAACTCTAGACAATCTTGTCCAGAGGATATGTAGGAATGAATTTGGCTGGAATGTTGTATCAACGGCTATCACACACATCGTCTAGGAGCTACAGAGTAGGTGGCGCGTGGAGAATGGCCATTCTGAGAATGGCTAGTTCGGATGCGGTACAAGAGGTGATCCAGGGGTTCGGCGTCGGCTCTTTGGTCGCTACGCCTGTGATCGCTACGCCCTGTGGTCTAATTCGACCCTTACACCGATTAAGTGGCCGCGGAGAGGAAGTCCTGGTAACGTTACTGTCGTGGCTTCGATCTACTGGGTTGCATCCGAGCCCTGAAGGGCCTGAAGGGTAGTGATACCCTTGCCTTTAGCAGGTCAGATCTGGTTACACTTAGGCATTAGTTCTTGATGTCTCAAATACAGTTTGGCGCGGGTATGGTCAACTCTGTTCGCCTTCCGAGGACAAAGGAAATGATGAGGACCACTCGAGAAACTAGATAAGCGCCAGCATGCTATCTTGATGGACTCGCCAAAGCGAGTCATCGATGTTCGTTGCTGCAGGCTATGCAGCTAACCTTGAGGGTGCAATGAGCACTAGCCTCTCTCTGAAACAATGCCTTCTTGGTATGGTTGTTGCAGCAGGCGGTCTTAACCCCACCCCACACACCCGTTCGGGTGTCTGTTGAGCAGATTTTCCACGTATGGTTTAGGAGAAAAAAAAATAAGCATAGTGTGTGACGGCGAAGGATGAACCAAAGCTGATGTTCGCAAGAGATCCGGATGGTACAAGAAGACCTGGAGGGTAGCGTGCAAGCTGGGCGGACCAGATATAGGACGATCTAGCCAAAGTGGGACGCGACCGAGGATGCAGAAAAGCAGTTGTGGCGAGGAATTGTTCATTCAGTTTTATTGTAATAATGATGTAATACAAAATAAAAATCAATTACTTTTGAACGTGCGCTTATATTGCTGGATTACCGGGAGGCAGTAAAGATGAAAAATAGTGAGTGGAAGAAATGGATTCGAACCCACGACCTTTACCCAATCAATGAGAAAAGAGGAGTGTTGGGAGTTACCTCTTGGTCATCTCAAAAATAGCATAGAAAGTTGAGGGAAATCTTTGAAATTTCTATAAAAAAAACCCTAATTAATCCACCTAGCGGTGATGGTGCCTTTCTCGTGCCATACAATATCCTTTAAACAAAACACAAGTGATAAATCAAGTCCACTCAATATGGATATATTTTATATGAGCATGATAGAGATTTCAATTGTGGATTTTTTTATAATTCCGGATATCTTCCGCAATTAACCACGGAGAACCATTTTACTTTGTTTCAGAGAATAAACTCTAGAAAACAATCGCCGTATTAAATATTGTTTCATCATATAGATAGTAAACATTTTTTAAATCTTGACATATTTTCCAAGCAAAATATACACAGCAAATAAATTTGTAATATCCTCTGAAGTCATTTTTGGCTATGTCTGGCATTTCCGAACGTATTTTTACCTGTTTATATCGCCGTTTTCCAACAATTATCACACTCATCATGTACACTAGGCCGTCCCTTATTTTGCAAAATGTTTAAATGTTACATGTTAATGTTAATATTAATGGAAAACGATAGTTTTATCTAAATAACGATCGTGTTTAAATTTGAAGTTCGTAACTCAAGGTTAAGTGATCCCTCAAGGGGCGTAAAGTTATCAGAAAATGTATGGGACTAAAAAAAACATGAATTTTTTTCGACGAAAATAATACGAAGATAATAATAATAATAATTCTACTAAATTCAATGAATTTAGTGCTTAAAATTGCGTTATCTCTACTCGTTTCTGAGTTTTTGACAAAAACAACCGAAAAATCAGCATTTTTGACCATTTTTTAGATCCTGAAGGAAACCTAACCTATTTTGTTCTATAACTTAAAAACAAGTAGAGATATCGCAATTCTGAACACATTTTTTGCGCTTCAGGGTCCTTCAATCATCGGTTTCAGTAGAATAGCGTATTTTTTGTCTTTTTTTTCGACAAAAAACTACGCTATTCTACTGAAACCGATGATTTTAGGACCCTAAAGGGCTTTTTTCAATTCCATACATTTTTTGACAACTTTAGGCCCCTCGAGGGACCACTTAGCCTTGAGTTACGGACTTCAAATTTGATACGATCATTTCTTAGCTAAAATGATCGTTTTCTATTGGGTTTCTCATCAATGTTTAGACTACTGTGATAATTTGATAATCCACTGAATTATCATTTTCTAGCAACATTTCACTCTAATCAAACTTATTTTGTTTACCTGCACACTTATTTATGATTTAGGTGTTCGGTAATTTTTCCAACTAGGTTCGGGCAGTAAATCACCAAATTAAAGACAATTCAGTATTTCTCACGAAAATTTACTGACCTTCAGTGAACAGACTGCCCTTTTTACCGAGTATGACAAATACAATAACTGAACTTTCAGTAATGTTGGTACTTTACTGAACACAGCCAAAAACCAGTGAAACTAAGTACCGACTTTCAGTAAATACCTATTGCTTTTCTACCGAGTTTTCGTGAGAAATAAATGTAAATATTCGATTGCCCTTCGGAGCAGCTGTCAAGCGGCAAAGATATTCCTCCTTCAGCAGCTTTGTTCACCATTCGATTTTCAGCAGGAAATTTAGCCGCTTCTGCGTTTTTGCTAACTAGGGTAAGTATTAGCACAACATCTACAACAAATTGCACATTCGTAATGAAACGGCTTTTGGCTAACGGTGGTCATTGTGAATCTTCTGCCGTAGATACGCATGCTACGACAGCGGGAGGATTCTCGAAGCTTGTCTAGTGTACTCAAATTGTTTCCCTAAGCAAATTGTCGTAGATTTTGTGTTTCCCTAGTGAGGCAAAAACAATCCATAAGAACAATTAGTTCAAGGATCCGCATCCTTGAGAGAATGAAAATGAAAACCTAATAAAATAAATAACCGGGATAGCGGATGCCTCCTGGGGAACCGGAGACCCAGTGAATTTTAGTAAATAAATAATTAACTGAAAAGTCAGTAATTTTTTTCATAAAAAAATACTGGGTTTTTCAGTAACTTTTGACAGATCTTCAAATTTCTAGTTTACTGAGTTTTTCGTAATGATTAAATTACCGAGAAGTCAGCAGTTCAAAACCCCAGTAAAATTTTACCGAAGTCGGTGATCTGAAATGGCTGTGTGTTGTGTATCCGACTCCCTTGTCATGAAATCAACCGAACTTGTTTACGCTAGCCGCTGCGAAGTCGTGTGCGAAATTCGACTGTGATAATAATGAATTTGAGCCGAGTCTAAATGGGTACAAATGTCGCAATGTTAACGAACTTATAACATTTTCATTTTTTGCAAAATAAGGGACGACCTAATGTACATCCTGTTTAGCACCGGAAAATGTCAACGAACCTGTTCCAGAAGATACGTAGAGCAGTTCCGAAACAACGATCAACCGAGCCGGTTGGTCATCGGGCTCATACAAAGTTAAAATTAACTAAATACACGAACATATAAACTACAAAAACTAATGCCGTTTTTCTTTTTTAACCTATAGGATATTGATTCCCTTATTAAGCACGTGGCTCCCATTTTAATTAATCCTATTAAAAACAAAGGATTGAAGCGCTGTTTGTTTTGTTTCTTATTTTTTGTATTTTTTGTTAGAAGTGAGCATCCCTAAAAAAACTATTTTCGAATAGGAAGAATATGGGAGCGTATACGCTTATAAGATTGCTGATGGAACACACACCCTATATGAATTGTCTGATGGTTTCGTTCTAGCGATTGCTAGAACGTGATTTAAGAGTGTACCATCAAACTCGGTGAAATAGCTAAACGGCGGCGGCTTATTTTCTGCATTGAATGTGATTTTTACATCGCTTCGTTACGCGAGTGATGCGCAGCTTAAACAATGTGGAATATTTTTGTAATAATATTACCTGGTTTACCACTTCTTCGGCATTAGGGTCATTTTTACCCAAACCGTACACTACGCCAACGAGCTTTTCCCAAAGTGATGCAAAAGGAAGATGAAGAGCCTAAAATTGCAATTCGCCTATAATGTAATGTACATTACCGATGTCACCCGCGTTAAGTATGTCCTGGCATACTTCATTTTTTGGTGAACAGGGACCCGCAGCTGGGTGCCTGGTATTGATATTCTAAGAAATTTGACATTTGTGATGCCAAACTAACATGTTTTACACATGATTTCGAAAAGTAGATTTATGACTGGTTTGACACGTTAAATTTAGATGTTTCTCAAGTGGTGAAAATTCATGTTTGAAACATGTGGCTCGAACGTGTAGAATATTTTCAGTGTAGGGAAATCGGTTTAATACGCACCACCGAAGTAAAATGACCCACCTCAATATCTCCCTGATAACATAGTTTTTCAAATGACATGTTTACACTAATCGAAAGAATTTTAAATTTTCTATCTTCTCAATCAATAAAACTTGGAATTTTACCAACTAATAAACTAATAAAATTAAAAACCGATTTCAGTCATTTCTGATCTAAGAATGCGAAAACTTTTTTTTGCAGATTTGCATGTCAAAATGGAACAAAGTTGTAAAACTTGATGTAAAAACCTCTTTTCTCACTCGCAAAATTTATTATTTGTACAAAAAAGTGCCGTTTTAAGAGTAAAAATTCGTATTTTATAGTCCAAAATCGCGAGCACTTTTGGGGCAAAATGTGCCGGCCTTCGTCGTAACTCCGAAACAGCCGTTGGCGTTTGAATTATGACTGCGCAGTAGATACGAAAATCAGAACCTTTCAAATGTACATTATTTTCGTTAATATTATTAGCTGCAGCACTAACGTCGAGTAAACGCCTTGATGCATGCAACACTCAAATCACGTTTTTTTCTTGGCGCGTTACATTGAGCGGCGCATAATAGGGTCCTAAAATTAAAGACGAAATCTCGCTTATATTGAATAATACGATCAAGCATGGTATTCTAATCGGAATCGTACTTTACTCGAACTTAAAAAACAAAGGAATAATGAGAAAATTCGAAATAAGTAAAATGGTAAATAGTTCTACTTTGACATTTGAGGTCAACCTTGTGTGACTGAGCTCGACATTTTTCGCACTGGGATTTCAAAAATGTTCCTATCTGACATACACGGTAAAAAAAATCACTCAAAGTATGTGTTATAAGCTAGGGACGAGACAAAAGGCTAAAAAAATAAAAATTATATATTTTCAACTACGGTTAATAAAAACGTCAAAAAATGAGTAAATATGTACTCTTGAACCATATATTGTGGTTTAAAACAAGAATCCCGATAGGACTTTAGGAGCCTATTCCCGTACGGGCGGCATGATTTACCACGAATAACTGAAAAACACATATTTGATCAATAATTTAAAACAAAAAAATCATAGCTTAGCTTCTACAATGTTTTCAATAATTGAAAGAAAACACATTGAACTGTAGGATGCCAGCAACTAGAATGGGCATTATTGAGTGTTTCATGCATCACTGAAAATATTGTACACGTCCGACCCACTTGTTTCACATATGGATTTTCACTAATTGGAAAACATCTGAATTTAACGTGTCAAACCAGTCATAGATACACGGAGAACTAAAACCACCTGTTTTTTGTATTAATTTTACTCAAAAGTAAGTATATCGATTAAACTTTCTACCCAAAATTAGGCTGTTTTCTCTTTCTCCCCCCACCGATGTTGTCAAAAACAAAGCGAGCTGCATTGACCCACCGGGGGTGCTTTGGCCCATAAGCCAGTTTTGGGTAAATGCTGTTTTTGTCAAAATTGGGTGGAATTTACCTACTTTGGAGTATATTTTTGCTGGAGTTAAAGGCAAACTACCTAGTGTGAGTTTAATCGATTTACTCAAATTTGAGTTATTGAGCCAAACTATGGGGTTGCCTCAAAAGAACTCAAATTTGGGTAGTTTGGCGGCTCCGTGCAGGAATGCCACATACAGATTTTTCTGTACTCATGCAGATTTTCTTGCAGCTTTTCATACAGAATTCTGTATACCAATATTACAGATTTTTGGAAATGATACAGATTTTTCAGAAACTTACAGAATTTCAAACAGATTTTTCGCGGAATATTACAGATTTCATACAAATTTTTGACAAAAAATGGTGATACAGATTATGGAGATTTTTGAAAGGGAAAATACAGATTTAAATGTGGCAACACTGGCTCCGTATCATGTTAAAACACGTTAGTTTGGCATCATAAATGTCAACATTCTTAGAATATCTACCAGACACTCAGCAGCGGGTACCTGTATTCCAAAAAAAAAAAGAAGCATGTTAAGACATAGGGTCTGGGACCATTTGGGCAGGAGCACCTATTTTGGGCACTTGCTGCTATAACTCATTCAACTTCAAACCAATTGATATGGAATTTTGTACATAGCTAGATACTGTGCGTATCTTACTGCATTCCAAAAATTAAGTTAATTGCCTGACAATTGGCTGAGCTACAGCAGCAAGTGCCGAAAATAGGTGCTCCTGCCCAAATGGTCCCAGACCCTACTAGAACAGGGATGCCAAATATACAGATTTTTCTGTAATTATACAGATTTTTTCGCAGCTTATCATACAGAATTCTGTATACCAATATTACAGATTTTTGGAAAAGGATGCAGATTATACAGATTTTTCAAAAACTTACAGAATTTCATACAGATTTTCCGTAAAATAATACAGATTTCATACAGATTTTCGGAAAAAGTAGTCATACAGATGATACAGATTTTTAGAAGGCCAAAATACAGATTTAAATTTGGCAACCCTGTACTAGAAGCAGGGATGCCAAATATACAGATTTTTCTGTAATCATACAGATTTTTTCGCAGCTTATCATACAGAATTCTGTATACCAATATTACAGATATTTGGAGAAGGATGCAGATTATACAGATTTTTCAAAAACTTACAGAATTTCATACAGATTTTCCGTTAAATAATACAGATTTCATACAGATTTTCGGAAAAAGTAGTGATACAGATGATACAGATTTTTGGAAGGCCAAAATACAGATTTAAATGTGGCAACCCTGACTAGAAGCGGGCGAGTTTGGTGATGTACATTAAGTTACAGGCGAACCATTTCCATTATCGATAGATATAATGTCAATAAAAGACAGTGCACTGAACGCCTGAAATCGACTGAGAGGCGATACGTTTGCGCCCCAGTTCGACATTCAGTCAGGTATCAGAACCAAAAGGCCGGCTCCTAGGCACGTTATCTTCCATTTGGGACATTTATGCCCTCTTCCCAAAACTTTGCAAGCCTTACATAAGACATGCAAACAAATCTTGTCAACTTCGCGAGTGTAATGATCAAGGAACTGGGTACGCTATCGATGGCTGTATTTGACGAAAGTTTCGTCACGAATGAGATGATCGTCATTCGATTTTAGGACGATTGCCGTACGACTGATTCGTCATTCCAAAACATGATTTTGACTATTTGGGGCGGGCTGAATGATCCCCCTAAATGGTTCCCTTGTTCAGAAGCAAGCTTTAAAACTTCAGGACATGCTGCCATCATCATACTCATACATGGTTCATTAGTGATGCGTGACAACTTCACGCTTTTTTGCATATATGCAAAGCACGTTAGCGCCCCAAGTAACCACAAGCATTATATCATAACATTAATTCAATCGTATTGTAGTTTAGCTAATGCGAGGTAACTTTTATTCTACACCTGTCAAGTAATAAAGCGTTTAATCTACATTATGAAAGCATTGAAGCATTATGGGATTTTGACAGTTCGGTATAGTTCTATAGGGACGTTGTTTAATGCTTCATTGCATTACCATGTTAAAAGCTTTATGGCAATCAATAATGCAAGGATTTATTACTTTATATATGCCTTTACTAATGCTTTCATAGTTGTAAACAGAATAAACATCAGTTCGAAAAAAATCTGTACAACCTTTTTAAAAACACAACCATTTAAAAGAAAAGAAAAACAAACCCAAATTTTCATGGATTGCTGCGTAGAACTTGGATTATCATGCTCAGATGTTGCTGAAAATTTATATTGTGTATGCTTTTTTTATTCTGGTTGGGACATAAAGACAATGATGCTGAGGGAACAAAAATTATGTGGGGTTGAAGTATTGGTTTCCTTATTTCATATATAGTGCCCCGATTTCATAAAATAAATGGTATAAGTGAGCACGTATGAAAACTATAAGAGCAGAAGCAATACAGACTAATTTATATATTAACTTCGTTTGTGGAATCAATTGGTTCTGCAATCGCTTGTTTTCGAATGAATTTGGGAGAGTAAGATAACTGATGGCATTCAGACCCTAGCACAACTTTTTAGAGCTGCTGAAAACACAAATCAATAAAGCACGAGCTAAGTATACGTTACTTTATGTTGCACATTTTTCCTGGTGCAAAATGCATGGTAGGCGTAGCACATCGTTAGCGCGTCCGAGTTTCATCGCAATCCAGTTTCAGCAGTCTAGGTTCAATTCCCGAATTAGAATAAAAAACATCAGAGTGAGAGTATCGGAACAGGTATGAGAAGATAAAAATAGACAGAAAAATGAAAAAAAAAAACTTTTTTTTTTCTTTTGTTGACATGATGCCTTAAGTATACATGCCATACTATTTCATTGCATTAGCTATATGGTACAAGCATTTTATATGCTTTAGCAATCACCACAGTAAAGCTTGCTTCAAATCAACAATAGTAGCGCCACTTTCGACTTTAAACCTACTTTAATAGTACCTATATGACAAAACAACTTTACATCGCATGTCATATAATACACTATAAAGCGAAATTAATGCTCTATATGCAGCGTCATGGTTACTTGGGGCCGCTCTTTCGTCGTCGTCATTTTCTCTCACATTCTCTCTTACTTTCGTTCTCGTGGTGTGCTGCGCTGCGGCAACCGTCGTCGTGGTCGTCACGCACCAACAGCCTGCTTAATCAAATTACACCTGTCGCTCGGGTGAAAAATGCTGGTCCGTAACACTAAATTGGCCATAATTCCGGAACGCCTTGACAGATCCGAACCATTTTCAATAGCAAACAATGCGGTAAAATTTCGGTTCGATTCGAGCTATAATCCGAAAAATCGGCCAATGGGAAGTGCCTTAAAAGTGAGTGAACTTATATTGTTCACAGACACACCCCAAGCAACACGACTTGTTTCAAAGCCAGTACCAGCAACATCAGTGCAATTTATTCACTGTTCAAATTAAGGACAACAGAACACAATTGCTTCTTCTTTGAAACGCAAAAAGCGCAAATTTTAAATCGTTGTGCAACTTGAGCTAGGGGGAATGATAAAAAAAAATGAAAAAATATATTCAGACTCGAACCATGGACACCAGGAGTATTAACCACTCACCTTACACACTACACCAGAAGCTCTGTGAAAGATTTGCTGCTCAATGCACCATAAAAGCTACTGAAGTTACGCGTTACTTCATTGTACCGTCTTTGCCACAAGTTAGAAAGCTGTCAAAATGAAAAGACGCGCAAGTTTTCCGCAACACATTTGGAACCTAATCTGAACAAACAAACCAGAGTAAGATGTTTCATGTGTGTTACATAGCACATTTGATGCAAGCTAACTGTATTGGCACTTGTGAGGAATATGTAAGCTCCGCCTCCATAAATCGATGTTAAATACGATGTTATTTGTAATTCCTATGAAACAAAGCTGCAACTTAACGCTATTCGGAGTTTAAATGCAACTCAACTGACAAGATGGAAGTTGCGTGCGCTTTTATTGCAACTCTTCTAGACCATAGCATAGAAACCACATTTTGGATAATGTTGCAGGTGCTGCTTGGGACATACATACACACATACAGACATCATCTCAATTCGTCGAACTGAGTTGATTGGTATATGTGACTTGACCCTCCGAGCCTCCTATCGAATTTTTTTTTTGAGTGAACATATAGCCTTTCAGTTCACTTAGGTGAACGAGAAAGGCAAAAAGGTCCATAAAGGTCACAAAAATTAATCGATTTTGCAAGGCGGAAAATTTACAGCAATTCTACTTCCGTCAAGGCACGAAAGCCTTTTCCAAAAGAGACTTTCAGAAATAATTCACTCGGCAGCGAACATCATGCGTATATGGTGCATGCAGCATCCAAGCAATGCTGGTGAGTGGTGTTGCAGTATCTCGCCACACACGTCTATCCAAATGGCAGCTCACCCTGGTGAATCTCTTGTCAGATGGCGACAGAGGATGAAATTTATGGCATCATAAATAAACGTTGTCCGTCTGTAATTTACGGAGTGCGATGTCTGTGAGATCGAATGCCAGGCGAGGTTAGTACCGGAACAGTAATGCAACAGAACTAGAGCATAACCGTAAATCAATTATTTGCTTGAATTCTAGAGAAATTCTACCAACAAATAGCGAAAGATGAGATTGACAGCTGAAACCTCGGATTTACTACCAAAACAATCCGTGCTAAATCAAATTATGAAATAACCAGAAATGTGAAACTATTAAACAAGCCATGCAATTCCAGGAGTAGCATAATTTCAGTGCTTTCGTACCCGCAAAAAGTGAAAATGAGGTAAACACCTAACTGCTGCTGCTGCTGCTGCTGCTGCTCGGTGGAAACATTGCAAGAGAACAAGCATTTTGCCGAACCGAAACACGTTTCTGCGTTTACACAGTTTTAAATTAATTCAAACTGATTTGCATAATCACCCTACAGCCGCCATCCTGCTGCAACCAGCCGACACCCTCATTGGCAAGTACAAAATTTCGATGGGAGACGAGAGGTTTGAAACGTTACACTTTACATCCATACGAAAACAGGAATTTACTATTTCACCCCCATATCTGGGGGTGCTCATTAACATTCTGTGAAGCTCTTGCAGAAAGCTGTTGAAGCAGGAGTTCTGACTTGGCAAGGACGGGGTGGTGCAGCCACGCCGTTTTGTAGCCGCTGCCGCCGCCGTATATTAACGGTGTTGCTCGTAATCTTACGTGGATCTTTTTATTAGAAAGCTTGGCGATTTCTTCAGAAATTGCTCTGGAGGGTGGAATTTTTAATGCTGCTCGGTGCAAAATGTGAAGTCATAAAGTAGGTTTATGTGGTGGCGGAGGGAAACGGTCAGCGTTTCTGAAGGGATGAAACTAACTTATCAGGGTTTTTTCGTGGAATCCATGTATCACGGAGAGCAGCAACTTTATGTGATGTCTTAGGTCATTCAAAGCCTTATCTTTCAAGTTTTCATAGATATGACTTTTTTCTATAAAAAAATACTGCATTTTCAAAATTTCATCAAATGCGAATGCACTGAACCGCAAAATTAATTACTCCGGAATAAACAATTTCCTATGCATGGTATCTACGCCAAAGATTTTATGTCATGATCAGAGGCAAATTCTTACTCCGTTTGGCCCCAGGTGAAAAATAACCCGAGCAGAGGAAAATATCAAATTAATAACTACGAAATCACATAACCTGTTTTTATATCTTGTTTTGTTATTATTTTATTATCAAAGCATAGCTTTTCCATAACAAATTTTGTTGGACAAACTCATTTAGTTATAATCAAGATATTGATAGTACAAGTTTTGTTATTGTTGTGCTATTGATCAACTTATCAACAATAGCACAACAGGTTCAAGTTTTGAAATCAAAGCGACAATTCGATAATAATGATCTGTCCTTTTGTTTTGTTCGGGAAAACATTTCTAAGTTCCTGAGGAACCCTTCGATACCCTGGAGAAGTCTTCCTAGTAATTCCAAAAGTAATTCTTCTGAGCAATTATTAGAATTCTTGGCAAAATCTTTAGAAAAACTCCAGGAGAATTCTACGGAAAAAACTCCTGATGGAATTCTCAAAGAAATTTTCAGAGAAATCTCAAGATGAAATTCGGGATAAATAATCACGGGAAATTCTGAAGGGAATCCTTGAAGGGATTCTGATCATAATTCTGGAGGAGTTTCTAGAGGAGTCTTTGAAAATCTGTGAATGATTTCGTGGAAGAACTCCTGGAGAAATTTCTGGAAGATTTTTCTTTTATATTCTCTTAGCATGAATTAAAAACTGAATATAGATTTTTCGTTCATTTAAAGTATTGTTACTCATGTTATTTGTGAGTTTGTGAGACAAAGTGAATAATTTAATATAATAAGTATCATAATTTACTTAGTTACGATTTTGATATAATAACAAATTAAGCTTTCCGTTTATTATCAACATCAAATTAATATCAAAATGTGTTATTGAAATATTTTCCAAATTCACTGTTATTAAGTTGTTATTGAAACTAACAAAACAAGTTATTAAAATGGTTTTCCAAGAACATTTTTTTGTTATGATATTTGTTATTTTGCCACTTATGACAGACAAGTTTATAACATAAAATATTATGTTAATAACTTAAAAATATTCGATTCTATTATTCAGTTAGGCCGTTACAAATATTTATTTCACTTTTTGTCCCACCACTCTTTGACTGGTCGAGGGGGGGATAAAAATAATAAAGCATTTAATTTGAAAAATATAAAAAACTCATCGGATTTGTTAAAGAATATTTAGCAAAACCTGATATTTTGATAAATATTTTTTTATCTATCCCCTCAAAATGCAAAATCCAGCCAAAAATTTTTGAAAGGGGGGGGGGAGGCAAAAAGTCAAAATAAAATTTGTATCAGCCTTATTTTACCCAAACAACACAGCTCCTTATGCTGTTGTTATTCCCTTCTACTCGGGAAAAGTTCGAAAAATCACCAACAGCCCATTTCTCAACAGAATTTAACCAAATTTTTAACACAAACTCGCCAAACACTATAGTTTTGGAAATAAATGGGATCAACATTTTCTTGGACTTCTGGACGGAGTAAGGCCGGTGGGTCACTGGGTCAAGTCGGGCAAAAAAAGGCCAAGTACGATTTGCACCCCCATAACTTTCTTCTTAACGAAGTATTTCAATGGGAGTTTGCATATTCCGTTACCTAACGATAGTTGATGTTGCTACAGGTCCGAATTTGAGATTTTCCGATAAGTTTCTATTATGCTCTTGAAATATTCAACATTTCTGAACCATCCAAGTCTACATTTGCGTTTGTTGTTTTCAAATGAAATTAAACACGAGATATTATTCACTTATTGACCCCATAGGTAATCGGAGACATCTGTACATCATGTGTTGTCCTTGTGGTACTGTTAATATTTCCTGAATATCTCGATGGATTGTCCGAATCCGTCCTTACAAAACATGATTACTCGAAATAATCACCAAGGATTATTTTCAATTATTTTTAACGCTCTAATTTGCACCAATACTTGAACATCTGCATAATATTTATTATTTATTTTTACTTTATAATAGAGATTAATAGATCATCTCTTGTATAATGTTTGTCATATCCAGGCTTGACAGAAACTCCCTCGCGAGAAAATGAGGAAGCGATTTCGGCGATTTTCTGAGGAGTGAAAATAAAACTCAGAAATCACAACGCAAATCCTCAACAGCAGCGAGCGCGAGCTTGCCGCGCAGCGAGGAGTTCGTCCAACACTCATAATTGCTTGTTGTGTTTCTCACGTCCACTCACACTCAAAAAGCTCTCGCGAGTTCCACTCCCATACAAAGAAAGACTCTCGAGGTGAAAATCGCACTCAAAAACCCGAAATAATCATCGACTCTTTTTTCGTTCCCCTCTTCCTCGCTCAGTTTTTATTGCCTCTCTGTTTGGGTTTCGTTCGCTCCCTCGCGACGAGGCAAAAGCAAAACACCACTCTATAGCATGTTGCAAAACTCTTTTGGTTTCGAGGAGGATTATCAAGCCTGGTCATATCAACGATCTTTAGAAATTTTGGACGATCTGATTGAAGTCATGCCTTGACTACAGAGAACCGTAAAAAGACTACAATGAGACCTATTTACATGCGGAATACAACGTTTAGCTCCAGAAACCAATACTACATCGAACAGGAGTATGTAAAAGTCTCGACTATATTCCTGAGTACCCGGGATGGCCTGGCTGACGTCAGGCCTTGAATTCATTAAGTTGTAGATAAACTGTAATCACATGTTCTACCTATATGGAACATATGTGCACTACATAAACTAATATTCTATCATGTGTCAATAAAAACGTCTCGCACAATTATACCTAGGAAAACGTGTTGACCTAAGTGAAGTCATGCCTTGACTTCAGAGAACCATAGATGGACAAAAATGAGAGTCATTTGCACGGGGAAAACAATGGTTTGCTCCAGAAACCAACTACATCGAACAGGATGACACATGATGGAATATGAGTTAATGTAGTCAATAGAGATTCAACTCAGGCAAAACATGTGATTACAGTTCATCAACTGTTCATAAAACTCAAGGCCTGACTTCAATCAAGATATCCCATGTATTCAGGAATCTAGTCGAGGAATTTACTTACCCCTGTTCGATGTAGTATTGGCTTCTGGAGCTAACCATTGTTTTCCGCGTGCAAATAACTCTCATTGTTGTCCATCTACGGATGAAGTCAAGGCATGACTTCGCTTAGGTCATCACATTTTCCTAGGAATAATTGTTCGAGACCTTTTTATTGACACATGGTAGAATTAGAGTTTATGTAGTGCACAGAGGTTCCACATAGGTACACATGTGATTACAGTTTATCTACTGCTTATGAACTCAAGGAGTGACTTCAGCCAGGCCATCCCGGGTACTCAGGAATCTAGTCGAGGCTTTTATTTGTTCCTGTTCGATGTAGTATTGGTTTCTGAAGCTCATCGTTGTTTTCCGCATGCAAATGGGTCTAATTGTAGTCCATTTACGGTTCTCTGTTCTCAAGGCATGACTTCAATCAGATCGTCCAAAATTTCTAAAGTTCGTTTATATGACAAACATTATACAGATATTCAAGAATTGGTGCAAATAAGAGCGATAAAAATAATTGAAAATAATCCTTGGTGATTGTTTCGAGTGTTCATATTTAATAAGGACGGATTCGGACAATCCATCGAGATACTCAGGAAATATTTACAGTATTACAAGGACAACACATGTTCTACAGATGTATCTGATTACCTATGGGGACAATAAAAAAAAAAAGACACTACACCGTCTTCAGCCAGAGGCTGCACAGACTGAACATTACATACACGAGACAACGGACAACACACATAACACCCAGTGGTCCAATGGAGAATTTTCCGATTGACGAAAAGTTTTCCCCGACTGGAGCGGGAATCGAACCCGCACTCTGAAGCTTACGGAACGCCTAGACGACTGACGCCGCTAACCGCACGGTCACGAAGCCCACAATAAGGGAATAATATCTCGTGTTCAATTTCATTTGAAAACAACAAACGCGAATGTAGACTTGAATGGTTCAGAAATGTTGAATATCTCAAGAACTCAAAACAAACCCATCGGAAAATCTCAAATTCTAACCTGTAGCAGCATCAACTATCATTAGGCAACGGAATGTGCAAACTCCCATTGAAATACTCCGTTAAGAAGAAAGTTATGGGGGTGCAAATCGTACTTGGCCTTTTTTTTTGCCCGACTTGACCCAGTGACCCACCGGCCTTACTCCGTCCAGAAGTCCAAGAAAATGTTGATCCCGTATATTTTTAAAACTATACCTTTTCTGTTGAGAATTTGGCAGTTGGCGATTTTTCGAACTTTTACTAGTAACCAGGGGTCAAACGGATTAAACGGATTTGAAGAAGTTTGTCCCATGTTTCAATGCAATATCTCGGCTATCATTAACCTGACGCAAACAATGTGTTAATAAGGTCAAAACTTATTGTATTCAGCTTTCTATTCATGTAAAAATATCTAAAATTGGTTGACTGAAACGCAAGATTTCAAATTTTAATACATTTTATATTTTATTTATTTTTATATTTTTTTGGTAAAAATTCAATTTTTCAGGTAAAACTAAAAACATTTGTGAGATATGGTCTCAAGATCAGCACGTAAATATGCTTAAAAAATGTTGGCTGTCCTTGATACAAGTTCACGACTTTCGTTTTATTTCGTAAACTAGTTTAATCAGCGATAGAACAAAATGTATTCTGTCAATATTGCTTTTCATTTCACCAGTGAAATTATTAAATACAAGGTTAAATTGGGTGGTAGTAACACTGGTAATCATAATCTGAGCTTTGTAGATTTGATTCAACATTATTTCTAATGCGTTTTGATTTTGCACTGTGAGTCAGGATCGCAAGGAGACATACAAGGTGGCATCGAAGGAGTGTTTTATCTGGATCAGAGGCATCCATTGCCAGAAATGTTTTTTTTTGTTTTAATTTTTATATCTGTGTATTTTAACCTTAGCTAATTCTTCACTTGCCAAGAATGTAGTATTTCGCAAATTATCTGAATTGGAGTCGCCACCATCAAACTTTTTAGTTTCATATCCTGGACTTCGCATTTTTGAAAAGTTCTTTATTTTGGCAAATTTTTCTCACAGAAGTGATTCGAAAGAAATTCCGCTCCCATCGGCTTTTCCCTGCCCCAAATAAATAAATAAATAAATAAATAAATAAAATCAAACAACTCTTCCACTATTTTTAAATGATTTAAAAAATAAAATAGAAAAATTTTAAAATATTTCCTGATGCAGATTTGTCAAACAATAAGTTTTCAACTGAATTTAGTGGAATATTAGCATAAAAAAAAATCGAAATTTCAATTGTGATTTCTTCAGGAATTCATTCCTTCCCTTTGGGATTGCTTCGAGAATCTCCTGGATTTTTTAAGAGTTTCTTCTGAGATTTCTCCTTTGAAAATTCCGATATTTCTCCAGGTACTCCTTCCGGGCTTCTCTCAGGATTTTTTTCCCTTGACTCTTCAAGAAGTTCCTTCCGAGATGTCTCCAAAAGCTCTTTATGGGATTAATCCAGGAGATTTTTCCTGGATTCCATCTAGACTTTCTTGCAGGGGTTTTCACTAGCTCTTATCGGGATTACTCCAGGAGCTCCTTCTAGAATCCCTTCATGAATTTCTTCCATACTTTCATCTGAAATTTCTTTAAGATTTTCTCCGGAGGTGTAATCTCCGGGTTCCTTGTAAGATCCTTTCAAGAATTTACTATGGGTTTGTTTCAGGTTTCCTCCAAAAAATTTCTCGGGGATCGCTTAAGAGGCATCTTCCAGGCAATATTTCAGAAATTCCAAGAATTCGTCCAGGAAAAACTTCTTGGGGGTTCCTCCTAGAACTTATTCCAGAATTAGTATAGGAACTTCTTCCGGAATTACTTAGTGATCGCAACCTGGCATTCCTCAACCATTCCTCACTTTTCTTTATGGAATATCTTCAGCAGTTTTGTATGAATCCCGGTAGAAGTAATTCTAAAGACATTCAAAAAGGAATCTCATTCTTTGAAGGAACCTTCATAGAAATCTCAGAAGGAATTCCTGAAGGTATCACAAGATTGCTGGAGGATTCCTGGTACTCCTGGATATATGCCAGATGGAACCCCTTTTGGAAATTAGAATTAAAAAAAAACTCCTGCAAGAATCACAGAGGAAATTTCTGAAAGACCCAGGTATCAATTTGATGCTGTTCAAATGATTTTCCAACTATTTTAAAGCAGCCTTAAGTTGAACAAAAGCTGACCATAAGGGGTACACTTTTTATTCAGCTCCCAAACATCCGATTTGAGTGATTTTATTCAACCTTCAGCTGATTTGAGGTTGATTGAAAGGCTGATTTAAAGCTTAATATGCGCTTAACCAGTAATCAATCAAACTTATTTATTTTGGATAAAAATTTAAAAAAAAAATACTTTCAAAAGCTTATATTTGTTGATGTTTAGTAATGTATTATTTAATGTATGAACAACAAGAAATTGATCTCGAGCCTCCTGATTTATGGTCACCCACTTTAGCATCTACACCACTCACATTTGTATACATATCCTCGAAAGCTAGAGCATTACTTGTTGCGTCTGAATCACCAAAAACATAAGTAGAACGCGAGTACGACCGCTGCCCAAACCACGACGTCAAGATCATCATAGGGTATCTAAACGCTCAGGTACGATCTAGAGCGACTGAAGCAACCGGATGTCGCCACCGCATACGCGCAGAATCTCGAGGCAGCGTTGCCGGACGAGGGTGTGCTCGATGTGGCCCCTCTAGAAGACTGCTGGAGTACAGTCAAAGCAGCCATCAACAACGCAGCCGAGAGCACTTTCGGGTACGTAGAACGGAGTCGACGAAACGATTGGTTCGACGAGGAGTGCAGAGCGGTTCTGGAGGAGAAGGATGCAGCGCGGGCGGTAATGCTGCAGCATGGAACCCGACAGAATGTGGAGCGCAACAGACAGAAGCGGAAGCAGCAGACCCGTCTCTTCCGGGAGAAAAAACGCCGCGTGGAGGAAGCGGAGTGCGAGGAAATGGAACTGCTGTGCCATTCACAAGAAACACGTAAGTTCTACTAGAAGCTCAACGCATCCCGCAAAGGCTACGTGCCGCAAGCCGAAATCTGCAAGGATAAGGACGGGAGCCTCCTGACGGACAAGCTTGAGGTGATCGAAAGGTTGAAGCAGCACTTTGACGAGCACCTGAATGGCGAAGAGAATGTAAGCACGGAGGACCAAGGCAGCGGAGGAAATGACTATATTGGTGCAGCAGAGGACGGGAACGAAACAACTCCCACGCTGAGGGAAGTTAAGGATGCCATCCATCAGCTCAAAAACAACAAAGCGGCTGGTATCGTGGACGGTATCGCAGCAGAACTCATCAAGATGGGCCCGGAAAAGTTGGCCACCTGTCTGCACCAGTTAGTAGTCAAGATCTGGGAAACCGAACAGCTACCGGAGGAGTGGAAGGAAGGAATAATCTGTCCCATCCACAAGAAAGGCGACAAGTTAATGTGCGAGAACTTTCGAGCGATCACCATTTTGAATGCCGCCTACAAAGTACTATCCCAGATCATCTTTCGTCGTCTTTCACCTAAAGTAAATGAGTTCGTGGGAAGTTACCAAGCCGGTTTCATCGACGGCCGGTCGACAACGGATCAGATCTTCACCGTACGGCAAATCCTCCAGAAATGCCGTGAATACCAGGTCCCAACGCACCACCTGTTCATCGACTTCAAAGCGGTATACGACAGTATCGACCGCACAGAGCTATGGAAAATTATGGACGAGAACAGCTTTCCCGAGAAGCTAACCAGACTGATAAGAGCAACGATGGACGGTGTGCAGAACAGGGTAAGGACTTCGGGTGAACTATCCAGTTCATTCGAATCTCGACGGGGAATACGACAAGGTGATGGACTTTCCTGCCTACTATTCAACATCGCCCTGGAAGGTGTTATCCCAAGCAGCACCTGCAACATCATCCAAAATGTGGTTTTCTATGCTTTGGTCTAAAAGAGTTGCAATAAAAGCGCACGCAACTTCCATCTTGTCAGTTGAGTTGCATTTAAACTCCGAATATCGTTAAGTTGCAGCTTTGTTTCATAGGAATTACAAATAACATCGTATTTAACATCGATTTATGGAGGCGGAGCTTACATATTCCTCACAAGTCACAATACAGTCAACTTGCATTAAATGTGCTATGTAGCACACATGAAACATCTTTTTGGTTTGTTTGTTCAGATTAGGTTCCAAATGTGTTGCGGAAAACTTGCGCGTCTTTTCATTTTGACAGCTTTCTAACTTGTGGCAAAGACGGTACAATGAAGTAACGCGTAACTTCAGTAGCTTTCATGGTGCATTGAGCAGCAAATCTTTCACAGAGCTTCTGGTGTAGTGTGTAAGGTGAGTGGTTAATACTCCTGGTGTTCATGGTTCGAGTCTGAATTTTTTTTAAATTTTTTTATGATTCCCCCTAGCTCAAGTTGCACAACGATTTAAAATTTGCGCTTTTTGCGTTTCAAAGAAGAAGCAATTGTGTTCTGTTGTCCTTAATTTGAACAGTGAATAAATTGCACTGATGTTGCTGGTACTGGCTTTTAAACAAGTCGTGTTGCTTGGGATGCGACGAGCTGGGCTCAACAGCCGGGGTACGATCTTCACGAAATCCAGCCAATTTGTCTGTTTTGCGGATGACATGGATATGTTTGCTAGAACATTTGGAACGGCGGCAGAACTGTACACCCGCCTGAAACGTGAAGCAGCAAAGGTCGAACTGGGGGTGAATGCGGCTAAGACAAAGTACATGCTGGTAGGTGGAACTGAGCGAGACAGGACAAACCTTGGCAGCAATGTTACGATAGACGGGGATACTTTCGAGGTGGTAGAAGAATTCGTCTACCTCGGTTCCTTGCTAACGGCTGACAATAACGTGAGCCGTGAAATACGAAGGCGCATCATCAGTGGAAGTCGTGCCTACTATGGGCTCCAGAAGAAACTGCGGTCAAAAAAGATTCACCCACGCACCAAATGTACCATGTACAAAACGCTAATAAGACCGGTGATCCTCTACGGGCACGAGACATGGACGATGCTCGAGGAGGACCTGCAAGCACTCGGAGTTTTCGAGCGATGGGTGCTAAGGACGATCTTTGGCGGCGTGCAGGAGAACGGTGTGTGGCGGAGAAGGATGAACCATGAGCTCGCTGCACTTTACGGCGAACCCAGCATCCAGAAGGTGGCCAAAGCCGGAAGGATACGGTGGGCAGGGCATGTTGCAAGAATGTCGGACAACAACCCTGCAAAGTTGGTATTTGCTAACCATCCGGTTGGTACAAGAAGGCGTGGAGCGCAGAGAGCACGATGGGCGGACCAGGTGGAGCGTGATCTGGCGAGTGTTGGGCGTGACCGACGTTGGAGAGCTGCAGCTGCAAATCGAGTATTATGGCGGCAAATCGTTGATTCAGTATTATCATGAATTTGATGTTAACTAAATAAATGAAAATGAAAAAATGAAGTTGAACTAAGTCTGGATGGAGGATGAAGAATCTATGTGTTCGAAAACAACCCTTGTACCGTTGTGTTGTCGTCTATTTTTTCCTCCGTCAATTTCCGCTGTTTTTGAGATAATTCCGTGACGGAATCGCTGATACCGAAAGTCGTTAAGTAATAATACCGCACAGCAACGTTTTACGGTGAAACAGTATTCAATTTTGTGATTTCAGACCCGTAAGATGAACGAAAAAGTTTTAACAAAATCATTGGACATGTTGAAATGTAAAAAATGCGCGATACAGTAGGGTCTTTTTTTTACGCGGTTTTCATTTACGCGGCCGCGTAAAAAAACTCCATACAAAAAAAAAAAATCATCGTCTTATTTTTGCATGATTCATTGAGAAATGGTGAGACTTTTTTTACGCGGTTTTTCGAATTTTGAACTGAGTTTTTTTTTACGCGGTACGTATTCCCCGCGTAAAAAAAACCTGACTGTATGTGTATATACGGAGCTGAGACTGTTTGTTGTGTGTGCTGGCCCATGTGGAAACACATTCCACGCCGCATGCGCTGGTATGTGTAGAGAAGACCTCCGAGCTGTTGCGCGGGGAATGCTTTGGATGTGCTGTGACTGTACGCCTGCTTTTATGGAATGGAAAAGCTCAATGAGAACATCGTCAACATCGGAAGATTCTAGTTTTCTTCGCGTAGAATTATCCGATTTGAAGGCGCAAGTTTCTTCGATCGCCGATACACTACAACGAATGATTCCGTTCAACAATAGCGTTGGTACGTTGCACCACTCTACACCCATCTCATCAAACGAAGCGAGCAATAAAGTGAGTGATACCCACGGGGAAGCTGTAGAACGTGAACGCACTGATCTGCAAGAAAACGAACCGATTGAACATCGCTACTTTTCGTTGTTACTCACGAACCTCGTAAACACCGCTTCGGAGAACGATATTGAATTGATAGTACATCGATGTTTAGGCGCACCTGCTGGGGAATGCTTGAGCGTAGTAAAATTAGTTTCGAGCCGAGTTGATTGCAATCTTTTAGATTACATATCCTTCAAAGTTATACTGAAATGGAGATGGAAGGAAATCGCTCTATGTTCGTCTACCTGGCCCAATGGAATTAAGTTCCGAGAGTTTTGTCGTCGCTCTAGTAATGTTTATAAGCCATAATGTAATAATGATGTTTCAAGCCGTTAGTTATTCCTTCTCATTATATTTGATGTTTTATAAAGTTTTTGTCTTCTTTTTGTTATGTGAATGATGCTGTTTTTATTTCCAAAACCAATGTTGATTAGTTCGTGTATTCTGATATATCTGTTTATTTGTATAAGGATCTAGATGTAGTAAAACAGTCTGTTGGGTTGAAGACGTCGAAATAAATAAAAAAAAACCATTGCTTGAGTCAGCTATCAAAAACTATTTGATTAAAGGTTGAAGAACGGATGATCAATTCTGCATGTTTGTCTATGTTTTGAAACTGGTTACACAGATAAAAAATATTCAATTCAGCTTGATATTCAGCTATCTATGTATTGCTAATTAAAGAGATTGAACAAGCTATACTTCAGATCAATATTCAGCAATCATTGTGTTCTATCACTGAGCACAAATAACCAGCCAAAACTCAGCTAACACTCTCTCTGATCAGCATTCATTGTTACTTGGGTTTTTTTTTATCTATATTAACGAGAGTTTTTACCCTATACTAGTTCATCTCGGGACCAATGCTTTACTTCCCTTCCCCGAAAGAAGAACTCACAATTATGCGAGTTTGTTGGGAGTGGGATTCAATCCCAGGACCTCGGCGTAATTGTCACGCCATGTCCGCACTACACTTGGGGAATCCAGGATAAATCCCTGGGAACATATAAATCACTAGAATCACTTATATAAAATCACGTTGAAGTTTCCCAGGGTCATTCCGGAATTTCCCCGACATCTCAAGAAACTCCATGAAAAATCCCAGAAGGCTCTTGAAGAGATCATAAAAGGAAGGAGTGAATATCGCATAGTACTTCTGAAGAAATACCGGAAGAAATCACAATTGAAGCTCCCAGAAACAGGAAACTTTAAAGACACTTTTGGATAAATTCCAGAAGCAACTTCTGGTCAAACTTGGAAAATCTTGAAAGAATCCCAGAAGGAACACCAGGAGGTATCCGTAAAGAAACTCCTGAGGGAATCCTCGAAACAGTTCCTGAATGATTTCAGGAAAGTCTCCAAAGAACTCCCTGAGGAATCTTAGCAAGAACTCCTTAAAAAATCGCAGAGAAAAACTTTCGGAGAGTTATCAGAAGAAACTGCTGGAGGAATTCTCAAAAAAAGGAAATGCTTAGGAACTTCTTGACAAATTCAAGAAGAAACTTTTTGTGGATATCCACAATTCATTTCTGAAGGAACACCAGAATAAACTGATGGAATTCCGGATAAAGAGAGTTCGACTGTTACGATCTATAGAGCTACTAATTTCGGCACTGCAGTCTTGGGGAATTAAACGATTGTTTTGATTTTGCCCAACGTTTCGACTCGTATTAGAGTCTTCTTCAGGGGATACTGTAATTATGGGAATCATTATTGTGTGGATTACATGTTCCGATAGTTCACTTACATTCTGTTTAATCGTTTTTCGTTTGGGTTGACATAGAACTTTCGGTGTCTAAACTATTGAACATTGGCTGTAAACAGGCATAAACAATGCTTAGTTAGACATATTATTCTAAAAATGGCTTATATGTAGGATTTTACGTGAAACGTAGCGAGTTTTCTTAATTTCACTTAATGAAGCAACTAAATTCTTCGCACTAAATACACATCTGATGGAGGTAACGGTTGGTTTGAAGATGGTGGATCATTAGTTGTTTGATGGATTTGAAATGTTTCGCAAAAAGATGGCTGCGTATGTTGAGTTTAACCCACTAATGTCTGTGCGAAGATTTACTGTGTGTGGTGTGTTAGTGATTTGGCACATTTCTAGAAATGCGAGTGTGTTCGTGTGATTGCTTGTGTCTAACACTGTGACTATCGTTTTAATTCCCCAAGACTGCAGTGCCGAAATTAGTAGCTTGATGGAATAACTTCAGCAGGAACTCCTTCGAAGGAGACTCCGCAGAAATCTTTGAAAAAAAAAACTCTTAGATCAATCTCTGAAGGCACTCCTGGAGGAATTCCAGAAGAAGTTTCTGAATGAATGTTAAAAAGAACTCTAGGAGGAATACTGTAACGTTTTGCGTTTTTTAGTTATAATCGAAAAGAAAAATAAACTAAAATAACAAATAGCAAAATGTGACGACCCATACAAATTTTTTAGAGGACTTATACAAAAAGTGTGACATAGGGGAGAGGGGGGTTGAAAATGGGCAATTTTTGCGTGACGTAATTTATGGACGTTCCCTTACTTCGCTCGAATGAGTAAGAATCCCTTCGGTTTTCCCTAAGTATGTTTTAGCCTGTGGAAGTGTTGGAGTTAAATTTGCGTTCGAGCAGATTCTACCATTTACCAAGAACCGTTCAAAACCGTTCCTGAGTGAAATAGTCTCTGGCAAAGTCGGGTGAATTTTAACACGACCGGTGGTCTCTCTTTGAGGGTGGCGCTTAAGCCAGCGTGCTTTAACCAAATCTTAAAGAATAGTTTACGAACGGTTACAGTAGGCGAATAAACTTCCGTAGGAAAATCAGAAAGAATTTATGGAGGAATTCAGAAGGAACTTCTGAAGGAATGCCTAAAGCAATTCTTGGAGGATTATCACTCTGTAGCAGGCGAATTCGATGATATTTTTACTAACTGAAGTTCACCCGTTAGCCCATGGCTGTTATATATGTTGAAAAAGTAATAAAGTAAATAAAATAATTTTCAGATTTAAAGCGATGAAGATGAATGATCATTCCATACATAGACTAAAAAATTTGAAATCATAAAAAAAATCAGCTCAAAAACAACTTGAAAAACATTTATAATGTTTTGATATGTTATGAAAAAATAATTAAACTTTCGTTAAAAAATATAAAAAAAAACGGTCCAACATAGGGAAAACCATAAAAAATATGTTTTTTCGATATTTTTCTTAAACCTAGAACTTAAATGACGGTTCGAAAATTAAAAAAGGAAATGTCCTTTTTTGGACTACCCTATTTTCAAAATGGCCGAAAAACAAACGAAACAAATAATAATGGATCTATTTTTTTTGGTAAAGACCATTCCTACCGAATTTGAGCAATATCGGAGCACTTGTATTGTCGAGTCTATCCTTTATCATGGATAGCTGTATAATGCTTATAATTTACTTGC
Source organism: Aedes albopictus (assembly GCF_035046485.1). Taxonomy (NCBI): domain Eukaryota; kingdom Metazoa; phylum Arthropoda; class Insecta; order Diptera; family Culicidae; genus Aedes; species Aedes albopictus. The sequence goes on along the minus strand of NC_085137.1, from coordinate 152,224,073 downwards.
TAGCATCCACAACTATCAGCATCATTTATTCAGTTATAGGGCAATGCAAATTCTTGCATAATGTTGAATTTACGCGTGCTAGTACTTCTAATGCTGATTTGAAGCTAATTACTTGGGTCAAGAATAAACATTTCCTTATGTTTTTCTAATAACCCGAAGACAGTAGGTAGTCTAATTTTGACATCAAGAAAAAAGTGGTCAATTAGTCGAAATAATCAACTATGTATCTCGAAGAAACAAATTCTTTCAAGTGCCGTGGTGACAATTTTAAGATGCATTTTTTTTGTGATTCGTGAAATAGGGGAACTTACGTATTTTCGGCAGTTTTGTTCTCTTCGTCATGGGTTTTTTTTTTTTTTGAAACCCATTAATCTCAGATTTGGCCTCAAATACTTCCCAACCAAGCTGAGTTACATGCCCAAATTTCAGGCAATTTGGCCCACAAAAACCCCCCATGACGAAGAGAACAAACCTGCCGATAATACCCTTCGTCACCCTATTTCACTTTGAAAATAACACATTTTTTTCGATTTTTTTTTCAACTTTACAAACCAATGTTTGACGAATGCTCGGTGGATATTTAACTAAAATTTATAAAAATCAAAAACAGAAGGCTGTAGTGTTTTGAAATCTAAGAAAAAGTTGTTAACTTTGTCTTGTAATAAACAACTTTGTCAAGAACGCGAAGCCTTTAGAACAAAAAAAACTTAAAAGTGAGACAGTGACGCCATCTGTAAGGATAAGTTGCGAACTACTACAATCTAGTCTAAATTTTAGCACATCAACTTATAAAGTTCAAAAATGCTGTAAACTATAGTGTTATAGAACAAAGAACCCTACAAACGGTGGTTTTCCATGAGAGTTGAACAATTAGCAAGGAAAATTCCAACAGACGTTGGCTCATCTTATCTTCTGTTGTCAGCACAGTCAGCAATGTCTCAATCTCTCTGTTCAACGTGTTGCTTTTTTCTGTGAAGTTCTCTCCCGTCCTTATCCTTGCTGACGTTGAAGAGCCTCGCTATGCCTTTCCCACTCCTCACTTTACCAGTCAGTATCCAACCCGTTCGCGAAGAAGACCCACCACCATCCATCAAAGTAAGAACCAGGCACAAGAGTAGGTACGTCAGGCAGACAGACGGCCCGCCAACAGATGAAAGAAAAATCCTCTTCAGGAAGCCAACAACCGCTTACTTGTCAAATATCTTGGCTGCGAGTATAAACACCCCCACGTGTTCTCCAAGATGGGAGGCTTGGGTGCTCGTGTTGAATTTATCCCTGGCCACAAGTGGGCACTCGAAACTCAAAGTGTATGGTGGTGGGAAACAATGATAGGAATAGGGTTGAGGGTACAACAGTGGTGAAAACCTAAGGATCTATTGAAAATAGGGCATTTGTCAGGCATAAATTAAAACCCACATAGCTACAGCTGTGAATGCGTGAGTATTCAGCATGGCCATGGCGAGAGTGACGGGTTCGATTCCCGGTCGATCAGGGAACTTTTCATAATGGAAATTTCTTCGACTTCCTTGGGCATGGACTATCTTCGTGTCTGGCACGAAATATACACATCCAAAATGGTCATTGGCCGAGGAAATTCTCGGTTAATGAATGTGGAAAAGATGTTCCGAATTATACAAAGTTTACTTTAAATCTAGGGGATCTATGCTTATGATCAAGCCACTGTTATTACCTGAGAGCTTTTTTGCCAATTGACAATTTTGGCATTCGTTGGCCGTGTAGTAAAGAATGCTAGATATTGATTTTGCGAGTTTTAAAACTTGGGAAGTATATCTGCAGAGATTTTACAAGTTTAACTTACGTTGGGAGAATTTTTAAGTGAATTCAAAAAGGATTTTTTCAGCCGCTTTGATGAATAAATATACGTCTACAACGGAAAAACTGAAATAAAAAAGTTGTGATGAGCTTCATCATCTTGCAAGTAAGATCGAGTAAAAAATCGATTCACTGTTCGTTCTAGCCATAGTAATAAATTTAAAACATTCCGTAAAAATTTCAGACCTTACAAGGTCAGAACTGCTTGTTGTGGTTATTTGATGGAAAAAAGTTTCCTTCTCCTTACGCTACCCACTACCTCGTTGGTAGGTAATGCAATGTATAAACGTTGAATTTGGTCTTACGTCTTCATCATCAGCAATGTAAGCTCCCAAATATAAGGATGTGAACGGAAAGAAGCAACTTTCATGATTTATGGGATGTCGGTTTTCGCCCTGATGAAATTTTATCACACTTGGTTCAAGTGGAAGTTAGCGGATGCTACTTATTGATTTACGACCGAAAATAAGGGGAAGTTCACACTAAGTTATGTTCAACCTGTTGAATTTTCCTAACAAGCTGGAAGCTGATTGAAATCATTTCGGTTATAAGGATGATTACTTCTCTAATTTTATTCAGTCTTATATTTTTGACAGCGATTATTCAGTTGAAGCCGATGCAGCAGAGTCTAGAAACATTCATATTAGATGGCGTTTAAAGCAGACACTCAATCTTCTTGATCAACTAAAACATTGGTCCACAAATTCCACCAAAGGGCGAACCTTACACAATGCACAAAGCAACGCTTCGATATTTACCAACCGTCGTTTACAAATTAGCACCACCAGCAAACCCATTTGATCCTCACAAGAACCGTGCCAACGAAACAACAAAAGCTCATTTACTGCTGCTGCTGCTTCGACGGTATCATTACCGACGAAAACAAAGTGGAAGAACATAATTTTTGCGTGTGGGTGGGTGTACCTCCAGAAGAAGATGACGCAAAGCAGAAAAATGAAAACGTCCAATGCTCGGAAGTAATTCATCCACAAAATGCGGGAGCATCCGGTGCGTGGGTGCGCAGAGTATAGACTGGTGCAAAATTTGTTCAATCTATCTATCTATATATATATAAAAATGCAGTGGCATACGTGGGACCGCGCATAACTTGCGAACGGTAGGTCCGATTTTGGTCGTCTTAGTTTTGTTCTATTAGTTTTCACCCAAGGAAGGTTTATGGGGCAAAAAACATGGAAAAATTGAGAGTTTTTGAAAATCGATCTTCCATACATTTTGTGACCGGGGAATTGGTCTTGGATAAAAACTTGAAACGTCAAAAAACGCAGTAGGCAAAACAAAGTTTGCCGGGTACAGCTAGTTGTTACATAAATGTGCAAATGCCATTCGGATTTCTTGCATACATAATTTCTGAACGAATTCGAACTCACCGCCAAGTATCGTTCATAGCCTGTTGAAGCTGTACAGGATCGTTACGAAGATCATCTGCTCCACCATCGTCAACTTCGGAGAGGTCGCCTAATAACTGAAGTAGAAACGCCGCGAGTCCTTTTTTTTCTTAATGCACCAGAAAGCAAGCTACTGAAGGTTTTTCTGTGTGGTGTTCACGTGAACTGTGGGTTCCCATGCTGGGACCTCTCCACAATGTACATGTTCGCCATCAGGGGTCAGGAAGTAGACCATCGGGTCCGGGCCCTAGAGAATAGAATAGCTCTGTCAACATGGTGATTTTGTGGATATTTATTCGGACGATTTTTCAACTGCTTTGTTTTTGGCCTTGGGACAAGGAATTGACATCTGGTCTCTCGCTGTTATAAGTGCACTGGACACCATTTGACCGGTCATGTGCCTCGTTGGACGTAGGCGCCTGGGCAGCAGGGGTTAGAGTCCTGGGGCCTGACGATCCCCCCCGCTTGCGAGTCAGCCGCATAGTCGCCGGCTAAGAATAGGACTACCAACCCCAATTCAAGGTGTCGAGCGACCCGTGCCAAGGAATGAGTGATCGAGGGGGTGAAAAAGATGCTCGATCTTCAACGGAGCCTGTGGGGTACCTGGGCACCCACCACAGTAAGCTGTCCCTTACCGCGTTAATGCAGGGCTCTGGCGTGGTGGACCTTATTTCCCGTGCGACTCGTGGGATTAACAATGAGCAAAAACTTGAGAAATCAGAACAAAGGTGGAAGTAGTGGTGCGATCAACCCCTTCGCAAGAAGCGGGTTGATGAGGTCTCCAATAAGGAGAAGCGAGGAGGTAGGCGCTGGGAGCTGCGTACGCAGCTCAATCGTGGGGGCTCCAGTCCACTCCCCGGCAACCCAGCCGGTAAAGACTATGGACGGAGCGTGGGTGCTGAGGGCTGTCAGCCAAGAAAACAAAGTACGGTCCGCAATAGAGGTGACTGACCAGCAGCTTGGCAAAATCATCGACTTTGCGTCCACTAAGTCGAATATAAGCAAGGACCTGAAAACGGACTTAGGGTGTCGATCGACGAAGCCAAGCAGGAGCACGCGGTACTCGCGTTGCTGACTGCTGCAGCAGCGGAGCCTGCAAAGGAGAATGTGCCGAAGTTCACTCAAACGGAGGCCTTCTCCTTCGCAGGAAGTCCGGAACAAGTGGAAGCGACTGCTCGTGACAAACGGGGCAAGCACTCGCAGAAGCGGCCGAGGCAGCACCCCGAAAGTCGGTAATAATGTCGGAAGGTCAGACCCCAGCCAGGGTTCCCGGAACGATGGGAACAAGGGGTTGCGACCGTTGGTGGGCCCTCAGCAGCCACAGAGCAGGGCGATCCAAGGGGAGGACCCTCCTTGGACGAAGGTAGAGCGGAAGAAGAAGAAGAAGACGAATCCGCCGGTAGTAGTGCAGGACGCCAATCCAAGGCGTAGGAGCACACGTGCCAAGCGTGAGAAAGGCGACGCGCTCATCATCTAGACGAAACAGTCCATGTACTCGGACGTCTTGAAGACGATGCGAAGCGACGCCAAGCTTGAAAGTCTTGGAGCCGACGTACGCAGTATTAGACGTACTCGTACGGGCGAGATGATCCTGGAGCTGAAGCGCGAGAAGAAACACAAGGGCACCGCCTACAAGAGGCTGGCAAGGTGAGGGTGTAGAGGTGAGGGCTCTTACACATGAGGCGACTCTGAAGGTTAAGGACATTGATGAGATCACCGAAGTGGAAAAGCTCGTCACGGCACTGCGGCAACAGTGCGATGTACAGGTGGCCATCGCAGCCGTTAGGCTACGGAAGGGGCCAGCAGGGACACAGATAGCTTTGGTTCAGCTACCTGTGGCGGACGCCAAAAAGTCCGTTAAGATAGGGAACATAAAGGTGAGTTGGTGCGTATGTCACCTGACATTCCACGAGCCACCAGAGGTTTGCTCCAGGTGTCTGGAACCAGGACACAAGTCGTGGGACTGCAAAGGATCCTACAGCCGTAAACTGTGCAGGCGATGCGGCGCTGAAGGTCATAAGGCCCAAAGCTGCACGAGTCCGCCCATCTGCATGATCTTTACCGGGAAATCCTCGAACAACAGACATCCGATGGGTGGTCCAAGGTGCCCGGCCTTCAAGAAATCCGCAGTGAACAACAAATCACAGTGCAGGTAACGCAGCTGAACCTGAACCACTGTGACGCTGCTCAGCAACTGCTTTTTCAGGCGGTTTCTTTTTGGGAGACAGATATCGCCATCATAGCGGACCCATACCGAGTACCCGCCGGCAACGGCAACTGAGTCGCGGATGGGTCCAGAAAAATGGCGGCGATATGGACGACGGGTAAATACTAGAGTGGGTTATCGTTTATATGGAAAAATGAAAAATCCAATGGTATCTTATCAATTCGATGCTTTTTTGATCCCATTTCAGGACCCAAATAAGTGTGCAAAATTTGGGCACGATCGGTTATGTCTACGTTTTGCGCATCGCGTTTGAAGTTTGTATGGGGTTTTACATGGGAAAACACACTTTTTTGCATTTCTCTCATGACAAGCTGGAATTTTCCCAAAACTATGTAACCGACAAAGTGAAAACATAGCCTAGGGTGCCCTGAAAAACTTTGTCGAAGACCACGAGGTGATCTGATGTTTATGAAAAAAGTTATAGCGTTGGCATTGCTTGCCGAAACAGCATGATTTTGTTGCTATTGTTATTCCTTTGCATGTTAAAACATAAACACATGCATGCGGTTCGTTGGTTGTAACTATTTTCACAAGCATCGAATTGCTTTGCGGTCTTCGACAAAGTTTTTCAGAACATGCTAGGCTATCGTTTTACAGTATCGGTTAATAAGTTTCAGACAAACTTTTTCAACTTATGACAAAAATGCAAAAAAGTATGTTTTCCCATACAAAATCCCATACAAATTTCAATTGCAATGCGCAAAGTGTAGACGCAACCGATCGTGCTCAAATTTTCCACAGATACTCAGGACCCGAAAAGGAACTAAAAAAGCTTTGATCTGAGAAAACGGTTCCGATGACCCACGCTAGTAAATACCCTGTCCAGGAGTTGGTTTCTACTACCTATGAGGGCTTCGTGGTCGCCCAAGTAAACGGGGTCTTCTTCTGTAGCTGTTATGCGCCTCCGCGGTGGCCGATCGAGCGATTCACGCAAATGCTGGACCGCTTAACGACCGTGCTAACAGGGCGAATGCCGGTGGCAATATCCCAAGTAACACAGAAAACATCTTCGAAAATTAAATTTGAAAAAGATGTTATAGTACAGTACTATACTCGTTTCTGTACACATCATATGTTGAAATCATGTTTTAACTATGTTTGGCTGTAACAAACTACTGGAAAATCTTGTCAACATCACAACAAGTTACAGTAACGTAAATTATACGTTGATTACACTAGATTTTTGTATCATAGACTTCTTTCAATTAAAGATGATAAGTGAAACATCAGCAGCACATAGTTATAACATTTGGTCTCAAATCTGTTAGAAATACATTATTTTTACGTATCTCTCTCTCTCTCTTCTTGGCGTAACGTCCTCAATGGGACAAAGCCTGCATCTCAGCTTAGTGTTCTATGAGCACTTCCACAGTTATTAACTGAGAGCTTCCTCTGCCAATGACCATTTTGCATGCGTATATCGTGTGGCAGGCACGAAGATACTTTATGCCCAAGGAAGTCAAGGAAATTTCCTTTACGAAAAGATCCTGGACCGACCGGGAATCGAACCCGTCACCCTCAGCATGGTCATGTTGAATACCCGTGCGTTTACCACCTCGGCTATATGGGCCCTCCTTATTTTTACGTATGCGATGCGTAAATATTTTTTTTTAGTTTTGATCGATGTTTCCCACTCCATTGAAATTTTTTCATGAAGCATACTTAAAACTACAAATTCAAGTATGATACGTCACTCATATTGTATGCATTACTATTGCTGATGGTTGGGGCAGGGATGCCATATATACAGATTTATCTGTATTATACAGATTTTTGAACATCTATACAGATGGCGTTTATATGAAATACAGATTTTACATTTGTATAGAATACAGATTCTCCACCCAAATTTTGTATGGGATACAGATTTTTGAGCGAGTGATACAGAAAATCATCTGGCATCGCTGGGTTGGGGCTTAATATTACATCGTCGTTCGGACCGAATTTGCATACCAGGTAGCACATATTTTAAAAAGCTTAGCGGCTGTGGAGTTCACTTTGGGCCTGAGTAGCTCGGAAGAATGTAGCCACCTTTGAACTAAACTTCATTGTCAGGCCTCCTATTATCTAATAATCACTTTGGGTACTTACGTGATTGTCAATTCTCGCTTAGAAACACTATTTTAAAACCAGGAAAATGTTATAAAATCATTTATTCAAATTTACTCCGGAACTGCACTCTTTCTTTGTTATTGTTATACTTATGTTCAAAACAGGTAGGGTAAAAGCTCCCTTAGTGGAGGTAGTACCAATAGTGGTGGTAGTGCCAATTTAGCACTATTTCGAACAAAAAGCTTGCAAATGACATTTTTAATAGATGCATCATAACTAATTAATAACATTAATTCAGTTTTGTGTTCAGGATTTGCCGGAAAACCTATTTTAAACAATTATTTTCCTTAATTTTTTTGCTCCTTTGCACCTATAGTGGTGGTAGTGTTCCTATAGTGGTGGGTCCCATAAGAATTCAATGGGATGCGCCACTATAGGAACCAATGTTAAATTTTACCTCCATAATAGGAACCGTGTACCTATAGTTGGTGCAAGTGATTTATTAGCAAAAACTGAAATAAACAATGGTTTTTACATTTTTCCTACCAAATTTAAGTGAAAAACTATCGATTAACGTTTTCAGACTTTTTATTTTGTGGTATTATCAATTTCATTCAATTATTTTTCTACAAGGAGCTACTAATAGCACCACTATTGGTACATTTACCCTATCTCAAAAAAACATCTCATTGTTGTAAGTGCTATTTACAAATGGATGTTACAAATACGTTGTTATGATGTTTTTTCAATGTATTCCAAACAATTCAAGTAGTTTTCGACAAACATGTTATTGAGATGTACAACAAATGTAATTTAAACGTGCTTCCAATTTTTAAAGTTTGTTTCTATCAGTCGAGAAAAATTACTTTGCCGGCTAAAAAGTTTAACACTGTACAGCCGAATGTTCATCTACTCTACAATTTTTTCTCCCAATAATAATTCATCTGGCCAGTTTAAACTTAAAATAATATAATTGCCTTATTAATAACAAATAAAAAATTCTGTAGCATAAAAGCACATCAATAATACAATATAATTGAAAATATCATTCATAAACTTCCTGACCTCACTGTATCAAGAATCCACCATATTGCATGCCCGAAAATATGTTGGAATATCTCACAAAAACTAAGGAAATGGCTAAAACTTTCTTACTTGTTTTCAATCCGATTGAAAGCGAATGTATTTGTGAAGAGTAAATGTGTTTATTTCACCATACATTTTGAATGGCACATGAAATTAAAACATAGTGGCAAAACATAGAGAAGGCAACTTACAAATGTATTGTAAGGCTTGAAAATAATCTTGAGCCATTACCAAATATGACATTCATAATAGGTGACATATTTATTAGCAGTGCGCGGTTGATAATTAGTATTTTTCATGCTAGCAATAAGTAAGTTGTTACGATGTTTCTGAGAACATATTCTTAACTTAAATTTATGTTATAAGAATGTAAAGAAAAGCATCTTTAGTGACATCGAAGATGTTTTATGAGCCGCCATTTTTTGCGCTTTTTCAGTTATATAAGTGTATGAAAAAACATTTTCTGTATTTGAAACAAAACATGTACGTTTGTATGGAATATATACAGTATGTAATATATACAGTACTATAACAAGTTGTGTTAATTGGGTAGCGGGCGACTTTAATGCCTGGGCCGTGGAATGGGGAAGCCGTTTCACGAACCAGCGGGGTCAGATCCTGCTAGAACACTGGCCATCTTAGATGTCGACTTGGCTAATGTCGGTACCAAGAGTACCTTTAGTCGAAACGGAGCGGAGTCAATTATTGACGTGACCTTTTGTAGTCCTGGCCTAACAAGTAGTTCGAACTGGAGAGTAG